>NC_134470.1:38378140-38391249 GCF_964194025.1 Convolutriloba macropyga | reverse complement strand
CTACTACTACTACTACTACTACTACTACTACTACTACTACTACTACTACTACTACTACTACTACTACTACTACTACTACTACTTCTACTACTACTTCTATTCTAATCACAATTAAAGTGATTTCAATTCATATAGGGAGCAAAACATATAGAGAGCAAAAGTGATTTCAATTCATAGAGGGAGCTACGGTGCTGATCGCGGGTGTTCAGCAACGGCTTCCTTTGTTCTATATGCAATGTTTTGAGAGTAATCAGCTTTTCTGTCAAACTGCACTGATCTATTATATTGCATTCACCTAAAATGTGTGATCAACAATGTTTGACAACCAATTTTAAAGATATTGATTTTTTTTTCCATATTTTTCATTGATTTTTAGGGCTTCGTCAAATTGATGTAAGTTGCTTGGTGATCAAAACAAATCTATGGATAGTACCGTCTAAAATTTTTCTGTTATGCTGGAGGGAAGCGCAGGTTCGGAAGTTTAGAATTGTTCCAGCGTCTGTTGGTGTATGCTACCATTTACAAGAGACTTTTTTTGTTTATCAACGTAAGCTGCCGTATCAAGGAAACTGGTATTGTAGTTCATGTTTTTCCTCCTTTTTTCCTTGGTGAATGACAAATTTTTATGCAAATTGTTTCCTAGTTGAAGCAAATTATTGGGGTTGTCTTTTAATGTGTAAAATATGTCATCTACATAACGTTCAAATAGTTTTGATTTCTAGTTTGTTTATCAATTGGTGAGTTTCCACATTCAAAAATTTTCCAAACAAAATCGCCCATTTTTCTCATTGCTCCTTACGTGTTTTTTGACATACTACGTGATACCACTTCTTTCATTTTTCGCACCCTTGGGCTTTGCTATTTCAAACCAATTTTTATGGCAGATGGGACAATTTTGTTTTGAGTTTTTTGTTTCTCCAAAGCTCATCTCATCCTCAGCACTAAGTTTTTCTCCCAAACGGTTGTCAGAATATTAGCCAAAAAAATTTCCAAAATGTGAAATCAAACCTACGAAAAAACTATTATTCAAAAATGACAAAAAAATTTTGGTTGAGAATTGCCTGTCTCTATAATATTGCCATCAAAACACACAATACTTACAGAGAACAAAAATATAAAATACCAGATCAGCGACATTTATTGGATAGTCTTTTTTAGAAGTTTCAACGAAAATGACATACGTACTTGGAGAATATTTACCCAGATTTAAGGAAAGCGTTTGAAAACTGTTGACGATATCAACAAAATGCGCCTCCGTGAAAACAAATGCAAGATCTTTTTTTCGAAAAAAGTAGTTTTTTACTATACCAAAATCTGTTAGCATCTCGCCTCATCAAAAAATCTTGGAATACAAGTTTGTGATAACCTCACGTGGTATCGAAACGCAAGAAAAAGAGCCTCCAAACCTCTTAAAGCATTTTGATATCTCAGGAGAAATCTTCAGCGCAGAACTACTGAAAATAAATTAAACAAATACAAAAGTTACATTCTAGCAACCAAATCCTACCTCTGTCAAATGTGGTATCTGTCCAAGTGCTATCTATTATTCATCAAAAGAATCCAAAAAACGCGACCAAATGTGTAATAGGTTCTTCTCTCGCATATAACGAACGTTTAATCAAACTGAAAAATCTACCTCTATTTTTTTACTTCGAATTTCACAGCTTATTACTATTATGTGTTCTCATAAAAAATACAACATTGTCATAGCAATAAATAATATATATATATATATATATATATATATATACATATATATATATATATATATATATATGTACATATATATATATATATATATATATATATATATATATATATCAGCGGTAATAATCTGAAAAGACATCGCTAGAAAGGTGAAATCAAACTTACGAAAAAAGATTATTCAAAAGCGACGAAAACTTCTGGTCGAGAATTGTCTATCTCTATAATATTGCGCACTTGCAGAATATTTACCAAGATTTCCGGAAAGCGTTTGAAAACTGTTAACAATAACAACAAATTGCGCCTCCGTGAAAACAAATGCAAGATCCTTTGTTTCAAAAAAATCGAAATCGTGGAATACAAGTTTGTGATAACCTCACGTTGTACGGAAACGCAAGAACACGAGCCACCAAACCTCTTAAAGCACTTTCATATCTCAGGAGAAACCTTCAGCGCAAAACTCTGCCTGAAATTAAATTAAACAAATACAAAAATTACATTCTAGCAACCAAATCCTACCTCTGTCAATTGTGGTATCTGTCCAAGTGCTATCTAGTATTCATCAAAAGAATCCAAAAAAACGCGACCAAATGTGTAATAGTTTCTTCTCTCGCATATAACGAACATTTAATCAAACTGAAAAATCTACCTCTATTTTTTTACTTCGAATTTCATAGCTCATTACTATTATGTGTTCTCATAAAAAATACAACATTGTCATAGCAATATTTATATATATATATATATATTTCAGCAGTAATAATCGGAAAAAACATCGCTAGAAAGGTGAAATCAAACTTACTAAAAAAGATTATTCAAAAGCGACGAAAACTTCTGGTCGAGAATTGTCTATCTCTATAATATTGCGCACTTGGAGAATATTTACCAAGATTTCCGGAAAGCGTTTGAAAACTGTTAACAATAACAACAAATTGCACCTCCGTGAAAACAAATGCAAGATCCTTTGTTTCAAAAAAACAAAATCGTGGAATACAAGTTTGTGATAACCTCACGTTGTACCAAAACTCAAGAACACGAGCCTCCAAACCTCTTAAAGCACTTTGATATCTTAGGAGAAATCTTCAGCGCAAACTCTGCCTGAAATTAAATTAAACAAATACAAAAGTTACATTCTAGCAACCAAATCCTACGCCTGTCAAATGTGGTATCTGTCCAAGTGCTATCTAGTATTCATCAAAAGAATCCAAAAAACGCGACCAAATGTGTAATAGGTTCTTCTCTCGCATATAACGAACGTTTAATCAAACTGAAAAATCTACCACTATTTGTTTAATTTGAATTTCACAGCTTACTACTATTATGTGTTCTCATAAAAAAACACAACATTGTCATAAATATATATATATATATATATATATATATATATATATATATATATACTATATATATATATATATATATATATATATATATATATCAGCAGTAATAATCGGAAGAGACATCGCTAGAAAGGTGAAATCAAACTTACGAAAAAATATTATTCAAAAGCGACGAAAACTTCTGGTCGAGAATTGCCTATCTCTATAATATTGCCATCAAACACACAATACTTACAGAGAACAAAAATATAAAATACCAGATCAGCGACATTTATTGGATAGTTTTTTTTTAGAAGTTTCAACGAAATTGACATGCGCACTTGGAGAATATTTACCAAGATTTCAGGAAAGCGTTTGAAAACTGTTAACAATAACAACAAATTGCGGCTCCGTGAAAACAAATGCAAGATCCTTTAATTCAAAAAAACAAAGTCGTGGAATACAAGTTTGTGATAACCTCACGTTGTACCGAAACGCAAGAACACGAGCCTCCAAACCTCTTAAAGCACTTTGATATCACAGGAGAAATCTTCAGCGCAAAACTCTGCCTGAAATTAAATTAAACAAATACAAAAGTTACATTCTAGCAACCAAATCCTACGCCTGTCAAATGTGGTATCTGTCCAAGTGCTATCTAGTATTCATCAAAAGAATCCAAAAAACGCGACCAAATGTGTAATAGGTTCTTCTCTCGCACATAACGAACGTTTAATCAAACTGAAAAATCTGCCACTATTTGTTTAATTTGAATTTCACAGCTTACTACTATTATGTGTTCTCATAAAAAACACAGCATTGTCATAAATATATATATATTATATATATATATATATATATATATACATACATATATATATATATATATATATATATATATATATATTTCAGCAGTAATAATCGGAAATGACATCGCTAGAAAGGTGAAATCAAACTTACGAAAAAAAACTATTCAAAAGCGACGAAAACTTCTGGTCAAGAATTGCCTATCTCTATAATATTGCCATCAAACACACAATACTTACAGAGAACAAAAATATAAAATACCAGATCAGCGACATTTATTGGATAGTCTTTCTTAGAAGTTTCAACGAAATTGACATGCGCACTTGGAGAATTTTTACCAAGATTTCAGGAAAGCGTTTGAAAACTGTTAACAAAAACAACAAATTGTGCCTCCGTGAAAACAAATGCAAGATCCTTTGTTTCAAAAAAAGTCATGTTTTACAATACAAAAAACTGATAACATCTCGCCTCAAGATGAATACAAGTTTGAATACAAGTTTGTGATAACCTTACTAGGTATCAAAACGCAAGAAAACGAGCCTCCAAAACTCTTAAAGCACTTTGATATCTCAGGAGAAATCTTCACCGCAAAACTCTGTCTGAAATTAAATTCAACACTTACGAAAGTTGCATTCTAGCAACTAAATCCTACGCCTGTCAAATGTGATATCTGTCCAAGTGCCATCTAGTATTCATCGAAACAATCCAAAAATTGCGACCAAATGTGTAATAAGTTCTTCTCTCGCATATAACGAACGTTTAATCAAACTGAATTATTTACCTCTATCTTTTGACTTCCAATTTCACAGCTTATTACTAGCATGTGTTCTCATAAAAAACACAACATTGTCATAGCAATATATATATATATATATATATATATATATATATATATATATATATAAATATATATATATATACATATATACATCGCTAGAAATGTGAAATCAAACCTACGAAAAAAAATTGTTCAAACGCGACAAAAAATTCTGGTCGAGAATTGCCTAACTCTATAATATTGTCATCAAACACACAGTACTTACAGAGAACAAAAATATAAAATACCAGATCAGCGACATTTATTGGATAGTCTTTTTTAGAAGTTTCAACGAAATTGACATGCACACTTGGATAATTTGCAGAATTTGCAAAAATCTGCAAACCAATATCAAAACTATTTCACTTATAGCGATCAATAAGGGTGCTCCAACCCATGCATTGCAGAAACCTGAACTACTACTACTACTACTACTACTACTACTACTACTACTAAAACTAATACTACTACCACTACTACTACTACTACTACTACTACTACTACTACTACTACTACTATTCTAATAACAATTACGAAATTAGCAACATGACAACTATTGGCTAGCATTTCAATGTCAACTCCTGGCTACGGTACTGATCGCGGGTGTTCAGCAATGGCTTCCTTTGTTCTATATGCAATGTTTTGAGAGTAATCAGCTTTTCTGTCAAACTGCACTGATCTATTATATGCCATTCAAGCGCGCGTGACTTGCCACCACGTTTGCTTACCTGCTGACCTACCAATGAGCCCTTTTATGATTCTCTGTCGCCCGCGTGGTTATATGCCTGCAATTTTGTCCAACATAGGTGGAATTACATCCACTACATGTTGGTTCATAAACCACGTTCGATTTTAGCTGCTGGTCACAACTAGACTTTAAAGATGGTAAAGAGCATTTTAATTTCCGTGTTGTGTAGATCAATGCAAGATGCGTTATCTTTTGCAGTTTTTTCTCAAAGTCACATGCTTAATTGGCATCCATTCTGTAAAAAAAGGGCGGGTATCTCCTTCTGATTTAGCTTATCGTTTGACTTGCATTCCGTTGTTGTTTTTGCGGTCTTTTTAAATTCACCTAAAATGTGTGATCAACAAGGTTTGACAACCAATTTTCAAGATATTGATTTTTTTTGCCATACTATTTCATGGATTTTGAGCGTTTCGTCAAATTGATGTAAGTTGCTTGCTAATCAAAACAAATCTATGGATAGTACCCTCTAAAATACTTCTGTTATGCTGGAGGTGAGCGCAGGTACGGAAATTTAGAATTGTTCCAGTGTCTGTTGACTTATGGTACCATTTACAAGAGACATTTTTGTTTATCAAAGTGAGCTGCCTTATCCAGGAAACTGATATTGTAATTCATGTTTTTCATCCTTGTCGTCTTTCAATGTGCAAAATATGTCACCTACATATCGTTCAAATAGTTTTCGATTTCTAGTTTTGTTATCAATTGGTGAGTTTTCAAATTCAAAAATTTTCCAAATAACATCGCCCATTTTTTCTCATTGCTCTTTACTTGTTTTTTGACATACTACGTGATACCACTTCTCTCATTTTTCGCAAACGAGGGCTTTGCTAATTCAAACCAAATTTTATGACAGATGAGACAATTTTGTTTCGAGTTTTTTGTTTCTCTAAAGCTCATCTCATCCTCAGTACTAAGTCTTTCTCCAAAAATTTTGTCAGAATTTTGTCCAAAATAATTGCCACGATAACTGACGTAGAAGTCCCCATTGTCAAACCGCCTTTTTGACAGTACCCGTTACCATTTTTTTAAAATAAACCTTTGTGACAGCTAGTTTGAGTAGGAGCTTAAGTGTCGACCTATCAATATTGGGTGGGGTGTTGCTGGAGTAAAGACATCGTAGAGCACTTTCGATGGCTTCCGGGACGGGGACAATGGTGTATAAACTTTTGACATCTAGTGATACAGTTTGCGCATTTGCCTCAAGTGTTTCATATTATTGTCTAGCTATAAGGCTCGAAGTTTCGATAATAGCTCCCGGCGCTTTTTCAAAAAGTGGAGTTGAAAAAGTGTCTAAATTTCTGTAAGAGTTTCCAGGAATAGATAGAACAGAGCGCATGGTTGTGTTTTCTTTGTGAACTTTTGCCCAGTCATACAGTCGCGCTGGTTGTGCACCTGTTGTTTGTAGTAACTGATAAAATTTTTTCCGTAAGATCTTGTTTGTTCACTTCAATTAAAATTCTGGTAATGTCTTTTTCTATTTTGAGGATAATCTTGTCATTTACTATATTTATCCTCAAAAATTGGGCGCAGTCTGGTATTTTGTTCATTTTAGATTGATTTGTTGCTTTCTTCAAGGCAAAAATCCATTATCCTTTTCAAAAGACAAAGCTCAAAGTCCTTTCACTTTAACATACTTTGCCATGCGTGATAGTCTTCTATCGGCTGGTGTCTCTTTTAAGTTTTTAGCGTACCATTTGGCAGATGCCTCTACCTCACAAAGCTATTCAACGCAAACACCATATCCTCACAAACTACTCTCTAACTTGTTAATGTCACCTCAACGGGAAGGCTTTTGTAGGAATCTGCTCCCTATTAAAGAACACAATCCAAACAGAAATCCTTGGAGAAGAAAACAAACCAAAATCATTAATCATTACAAATGATCTCAACATCACATACAGTGACTGGAAACAAATGATATCACCAGAAAAACTTGAAAACACTTGGTTCGACTCTTTCATAGATGAAAACTTTGACCAAAAGCTAAACTTCACTGACCTTTTAGGGTGAAAAACAGATAGTTGTCATTCCTAACAAAGAAACCACAATTGTGGATGACTTCAAAAATTGAAATCAAAATTAGTAATAATTATGCCCTCACAAAAAAATTGCTCAGATGATTACGCTTACATAACACGATACAAAAGCAACTACAATCTAGCGATCAATCTGAGCAGACCAAAACACGCTTACAAGAGAACAGATTAGATTAATTTCAACTGCAATATCTCAAAAATCCCATTTAACCCCTATTGTTACATTAACGTTGACGAACTTCTTAAACACTGGTATGAAAGTTCAATCAACTTTTCGATCAAGATGTCCCAAGAGTAGCTCAGAACAGATGTGAGCTCCCCCCGTGGGTGTCAAGAAGCACATCCCATGAAATGAAAAATATTTGAAACAAAAAGCAATTGCCTAACCCAGTCCTTCTCCATATAGACCAAATAATTGCTTATGTTGCCTCTCAAATTTTTTGAGAAACCTATATTCAACAAACTCTATAAACACGTTAAAGGAACACTTCACAATTCCCGGATTTAAAGTTACGCTTCCTAAATCAACTGTACAAAGAAATCGAGTCAATCGAGACTGATGATTTTTTCGTTTTTTACCTAGATTTCTGGAAAGCTTTGAAAACCGTTAAAAATAACAACAAAATGCGCCTCCATGCAAGATCCTTTGTTTCAAAAAAGTTGCTCTTTACAGTAAAAAACTGCTAACATGTCACCTCATCAAAAAATCTTGGAATACAAGTTTGTGATAATAACGCAAGCTCACGAGCCTCTAAAACTCTTAAAGCACTTTGATATCTCAGGAGAAATCTTCACCAAAAAACTCTCCCTGAATTTAAATTAAACGCATACAAAAGTTACATTCTACCAACTAAATCCTACGCCTGTCAAATATGGTATCCGTCCAATTGCTATCTAGTACTCGTCGAAAGAACCCAAAAAGTGCAAACAATTTGTAATTGGTTCTTCTCTTGCATATAATGAACGTTCAATCAAACTGAAAGTTCTACCTCTATCTTTCTACTTCAATCTTCAAAGCTTATTACTATTATGTGATCTCAAAGAAAAGTACAACATCGTCATAGCAAAATATATACATTTCAGCAGCAATAATCGGACAAGACCAGGCTCGAAATGTGAAATCAAACCTACGAAAAAACGATTATTGAAAAGCGACAAAATTTCTGGTCGAGGATTGCCTAAATAATATTGTCATCAAACACACAGACCTTACAAGGAACAAAAGAATACCGGATCAGCGAAATTTATTGAATATTGTTTAGAGGTTTCAACGAAATTGACATCCGCACTTGGAGAATTTTTACCTAGACTTACCGGAAAGCGATTGAAAACTGTTAACAAAAACAACAAAGTTCCCCTCCGTTAAAACAAATGCAAGATCCTTTTTTTCAGAAAAAAGTCGCTCTTTACAATACAAAATAGCTGTTAACATCTCGCCTCATCAAAAAAATCTTGGAATACAGATTTGTGGTAACCTCACTTGGTATCTAAATGCAAGCAGACGATTCTCTAAAACTTTTAAAGCACTTTGATATCTCAGGAGAAATCTTCACCAAAAAACTCTCCCTGAACTTAAACTAAACGCATACAAAGGTTACATACTACCAACTAAATCCTACGCCAGTCAAATGTGGTATCTGTCCAAGTGCTATCTAGTACTCATCGAAAAAATCCAAAAAGTGCTACCAAACATTTAATAGGTTCTTCTCTCGCATATAACGAACGTTTATTCAAACTGAAATATTTACCTCTATCTTTTTACTTCGATTTTCACAGCTTATTACTATTATGTGGTCTCAAATAAAAGTACAACATTGTCATAGCACAATATATGCATTTCAGCAGCAATAATCGGACAAGACCAGGCTCGAAAAGTGAAATCAAACCTACGAAAAAACGATTATTCGAAAGCGACAAAAATATCTGGCCGAGAATTGCCTGTCTCTATAACATTTTCGTCAAACACACAGACCTCAGACCTTACACAGACCAAAAATTTAAAACACCAGATCAGCGACATTTATTAGATAGTCTTTTTTAGAAGTTTCAACGAAATTGACATCCGCACTTGGGTAATTTTTTACCTAGAATTCTGGAAAGCGTTTGAAAACTGTTAACAATAACAACAAAATGCACCTCCATTAAAACAAGTGCAAGATCCTTTTTTCAGAAAAAGTCGCTCTTTGCAATACAAAAAAAAATTGTTAACATCTCGCCTCATCAAAAAAAATCTTGGAATACAAATTTGTGGTAACCTCACTTGGTATCAAAACGCAAGCTCACGAGCCTCTAAAACTCTTAAAGCACTTTGATATCTCAGGAGAAATCTTCACCAAAAAACTCTCCCTGAATTTAAATTAAACGCATACAAAAGTTACATTCTACCAACTAAATCCTACGCCTGTCAAATGTGGTATCTGTCCTAGTGTTACCTAGTACTCATTGAAAGAATCCAAAAAGTGCGACCAAATGTTTAATAGGTTCTTCTCTCGCATATAACGAACGTTTAATCAAACTGAAAATTTTACCTCTGTCTTTTTACTTCGAATTTCACAGCTTATTACTATTATGTGATCTCATTAAAAAATACAACATTATGATAGCAAAATATATACATTTCAGCAGCAATAATTGAGAACAAGACGTCGCTCGAAATGTGAAATCAAAGTTACGAAAAGACGATTATTCGAAAGCGACGAAAATATCTGATCGAAAGTTGCCTATCTCTATAACATTGTCATTAAACACACAGACCTTTTAGAGAACAAAAATATAAAATACCAGATCAGCGACACTTATTAGATTGTCTTTTTTAGAAGTTTCCACAAATTTGACATCCGCACTTGCGTGATTTTTTACCTAGATTTCGGGAAAGCGTTTGAAAACTGTTAACAATAACAAACAAATGCACCTCCATTAAAACAAGTGCAAGATCCTTTTTTTCAGAAAAGAGTCGCTCTTTACAATACAAAATGACTGATAACATTTCGCCTCATCAAAAAAAATCTTAGAATACAAATTTGTGGTAACCTCACTTGGTATCAAAATGCAAGCTCACGAGCTTCTAAAACACTTAAAGCACTTCGATATCTCAGGGGAAATCTTCACCAAAAAACTCTCCCTGAATTTAAATTAAACTCATACAAAAGTTACATTTCACCAATTAAATCCTACGCCCGCCAAATGTCATATCTGTCCAAGTGCTATCTATTACTCATCGAAAGAATCAAAAAAGTGCGACCAAACGTTTAATAGGTTCTCCTCTCGCATATAACGAACGTTTAATCAAACTGAAATATTTACCTCCATCTTTTTACTTCGAATTTCACGCTTATTACTATTATGTGATCTCAAAGAAAAGTACACCAATGTGATAGCAAAATATAAACATTTCAGCAGCAATAAATGAGGACAAGACGTCGCTCGAAACGTGAAATCAATATTACGAAAAGACGATTATTCAAAAGCGACGAAAATATCTGATCGAACGTTGCCTATCTCTATAACACTGTCATCGAACGCACAGACCTTTTAGAGAACAAAAATATAAAATACCAGATCAGCGACACTTATTAGATTGTCTTTTTTAGAAGTTTCCACAAATTTGACATCCTACTACTACTCCTACTACTACTACTACTACTACTACTACTACTACTACTACTACTACTACTACTACTACTACTACTACTACTACTACTACTACTACTACTACTACTACTACTACTACTAGTACTACTACTACTACTTCTACTACTACTACTGTTTGGACACTTAAATTTCATAAAGGAATAAAGGAACAATGACAATAAGTACAAACAAGTTAATAAAATGCGTATAAGTTTGAGCTTATTTGGGTTTATTTAATCCAGGAAATGCTGTTCGACAAAATTGTTGAAGCGGGATTTAGACTCTCTTTTCGCTTTCTGTCGTAAGGTTATGTAGCTCATGTTGTTCCTTGAGCAATCTTCTTTAAGTTGATCCATCCACGTCTTGCGTTGACCCCCTGGAGCTCGTTTAGCATATCGATATTTTTCTGTCGGCTCCCAAATGAAGGTTCGGAGCGCTAGACGATCGTCATTCATCCTCAAGATATGGCATAACCATTTCAACCGTTTAATCATGATCATTGCAGAAAGTGTCGACATACGTGATCTAGCCAGTACTTCTTCTTTTGTCACCCTCTCCAGATATGAAAAACATAGTATCCTTCGCAGACAACTGGTGTGAAAGCTCTCAATTTTCCGTTGCGTTGATTTATTCATGGTCCACGTTTCAGAGCTATATAAGACCACTGATAACAGGAGAGCTCTGTATAACTTGCATTTGAGGGGAATACTAATTTGTTTGCTCTTCCAAAGCTTCTGAAAGCTCGCAAATCGCTGTCTCCCTTCCGCCAGCTTGGCACTGATTTCCTTTAGGTCACCATGTTGCAAGCTCACGAAAGAACCGAGATACTTGAAAGCTTCTACAGTTTCGAACTCCACTCCATCTCTATCGTGGACATTGCAGGAGAAAATGCGAAATCTTCCAACCTTTTCTCTGCCGCAGTATCGTGACTCGTGAATTCGTCGGCCTTTCACAGTTGCGAATTTCCTAGTGCACTTCTGACAAGTGAGGTTTTTCTCTAGCCCAACACACTTTGACGTGCTGTCTTTTTGGCCATCTTCGAATTCTTAGACTTGCAGAATCTGGTTTCATGCACTTTGCAGCTTCTTGCAGTGTCGAAGCGACGTTTACAACCAGAACATACACAACTATCGTCATCAGAGACCGCAGATGATCTGTTATTCGCCGTAGACACTAGATCAGCAACCATTGACCCCCCGTCGCTGCTAACTGTCACAAGCTCAGCCTCCGCTGAACGTTTCAGTCTCAGTTTCTCACCAGCTAGTGTCTCGAACCAGCCCGCATTCTTCTTCTTGCCCACCAGCACTTCTCTGCCAATGAGTAGTCGGGATTGGTTTTCGGCCTCAATGAGAGTTCCAAAACGGCCTTTGCGGTTTCCTGTAAGAACTTCCACGTTCCTTTGAGCAATGGGTACACTGGCTGCGGGTTTTTCGCATTTAACACCCATATTCTTTGTCTTCCCAACATTGATTATTAGGCCAGCAGCCTCGGCTAAAGATTCAATTCTATGTAGATTTGCTTGAACTTCGGTATCAGAGACGCCCAATAGGGCAACATCATCGGCGAAGTCAAGATCAGCAACACAGCGTCCAATGTCGATTCCTCCTTGAACTGAATTAGCCAACACATAGTTTATCACAAGGCCAAAGAGAATAGGCGACCATACATCGCCCTGGCGAATACCAGTTTTTACTTCGAAAATCTGGCCCTTCTCGCCCTCTGCCTTGACGCAGCATTTGAAGCCTTCGTAACTGTTGCGGATGACATTCACAACTTTTTGTGGGAGCCCGTAATGTTTCATTATCCTGTACATCATCTCGCGGTCCACTGAATCGAATGCAGCGCGGAAATCAATGAAACAAAAACTGACATCCAATTGGAAGGTCATGCATTTCTCTAGTATTTGCCTCAACGCAAACAATTGGTCAGTGCAGCCCCTGCTCTTTCGGAAACCGCATTGTTCTTCTCTTAGCACTTGATCAAGTGCATCTTTGCATCTACTCAGGATGATTGATGCGAAAATTTTTCCAGGTACAGAGAGCAGTAAAATT
>NC_134470.1:38363140-38373140 GCF_964194025.1 Convolutriloba macropyga | reverse complement strand
AGCTGTACAGCACGGCTGATAAAACGAGTGCTTTGTACAAATTGCACTTGAGGTGCACGCTGAGCTGCTTGCTCTTCCAGAGATTTTGGAAGTTAGCAAACCGTTGTCTACCTTCTGCAAGTTTGCAATTGACTTCCTGGAGGTCTCCATGCTTGAGGCTGACATATGATCCGAGATACTTGAACGCTTCTATGTTTTCAAACTCGTTTCCGATAACATCTTGTACTTTGCAGGAAAACACGCGTGTGGCAGCTGCTTTAGGTTTGCCACAGTATCTCGATTGGTGAACTTTTCGGCCATTGACTGTTTTGAACTTCCTTTCACACTTGTCACAGGTGAGGCTCGCCTCTAGTTGCTCGAACTTTGACTTGTCGACGACATTCTTTGACAAACCGGCTTTGCAGAATCTTGTTTGGTGCACTTTGCGTCCGGTAACTGTACTGAATTGCCTCTGACAGTTCTGACATCTTAAAGACTCTTGATCAGCCACCGCTGACCCACTCTCATTTTCTAGCGACTCTAAATCCGCTACTGCAGATTGTTGTTGTGAAGCTACCAACGCTGGCTTAGCCTCCGCTAAGCTTTTCAATCTGAGCTTCCGGCCATCTTGTGTTTCGAACCAGCCCGCTTTCTTTTTCGTTCCCAGCAGCGCCTCCGTGCCGATGGTTAGTCGTGACTGGCTAGATGTCTCTGCCAGGAGTCCTAGTTTGCCTTTATGTGTTCCAGTGAGTATCTCCACGTTCTGTTGGATACTAGGCACTGCAACAACATTTGGGTTGTCGCATTTTACGCCCATATTCTTTGTTTTGGCCACATTAATCTTCAGACCAGCGGCTTCCGCTAGGGCCTCGATTCGATGTAGGTTTTCTTGCACCTCACTGTCTGAGACCCCCACAAGAGCAACATCATCAGCAAAATCTAAGTCAGCCACCAATCTCCCAATGTCTAATCCTCCATGCACCGAGTTAGCTAAAATGTAGTTGATGACAAGGCCGAGTTGGATTGGGGACCACACATCACCCTGCCTAACGCCTGTTCTGACATCAAATAAGCGTCCCTTCTCACCTTCGGCTTTGACTCGACATTTGAATCCATCATAGCTGTTTCTTATGATGTTTATCACTTTTTGCGGCAGACCATAGTGTTTCATTATCTGGTACATCTGCTCACGATCGACAGAATCGAATGCCGCTCGAAAGTCTATGAAACAAAAGCTAATATCCAATTGAAACGCCATTGATTTCTCTATTATTTGACGCAGGGCAAAGAGTTGATCGGCGCATCCTCTGCTTTTTCTGAAGCCGCACTGCTCTTCCCTTAAGACGCGATCCACTGAATCTTTGCATCGATTGAGAGTAACGGAAGCGAACACTTTGCCTGGTACTGACAATAGAGAGATCCCTCGGTGGTTCGAACACTCTGACCTCTTTCCTTTACTCTTGTATAATGGGACAATTTCTGCTACCTTCCAGTCATCGGGCAGAACTTCCGTCGACCAACATTTATCTATGATGTCCCAGAGCCACTCGACAATACCCTTGTGTGCTTTCAACATCTCACAGGAAATGTTATCGGGTCCACTTGCCTTGCCATTCTTCAACCTGCGGACAGCTTCAAGCACTTCTTCAAATCGAATTGGGCTCAGGTCAATCGGCAAGCTTTCAGCTGCTTCTTCGGGATTCAATCTCGTACTGCAACTGAATGTTGAGGGATTCAGGAGTTGACTAAAATGTTCCGTCCAGCGTTCAAGTCGTTCCTCTTTCGTCCGTAAGTTGACGCCAGTGCTTGAAACTAATTTGGTCAACTGGGGCCTCCAGTTTCGGCAAATCTGCTGTGATGCCCCAAAAACCTCCTTTAAGTTGCCTCTGTCCGCGAAGCTCTGCACTTCTTGGCCTTTGCGTTCAAGCCATGCCCGTTTGTCTGCACGTAGAGCTTTTCTGACTTCCTTACAGCAGTTTGTGAACTCTAACAGCGCCTCCGCGCTGCTGTGTTTCTTTAACTGTAGATCGGCTCGTTTCCGGATAAGTTCCAGAGAATCTGGAGAAATCCAAGGTTTGTTCACTCGCTTGTCCGGAAGGAGGCATTTCACTGCTGCTTGGTTCAGGGCTTTTCGAAAATTGTCCCAAGACTGCTCTGTATTCTCGAAATCGCCGCTCTTATCAAGATGTAACTTGACCTCCTGCGTGAATAAGTCACGCGTTGTTTCATCTTGCAGCTTTGCAGAACTGATTCTGGGCGTGAAGCATGACTTTTTAGACAAAAGTTTCATAGATACTTCCGCAATGACCAGTTCGTGATCGGTAATTGTGGTTTTCCCTCTTCTGGACCTCACATTCGTCAGACATCCTCTGTATCTCTCTGCAAACAGAATGTGATCCAGCATCTTTTTTCGACAACTCGGATCGGGAGGGTTGAAGGTGTACCGATGCACTTGTCGATGCTGGAACCATGTACCACCTACGAGCAATTTGTGTGAAGTGCAAAATGATAACAACTTTTCAGAGTTTTCATTTTCTTCACCCATTCCAAACGGGCCTCTGCAGCTCATGGTGTCATTCAACTGGTGTCCAGGCTCTGCATTGAGGTCACCGATGACACAAATACGCTCCCTATGTTTGAAACTGGAAACTAGGTCTGAAAGTTGACTCCAAAACAAATCCTTCTCTTGGAGACTAGCTTCATTCGTAGGTGCGTAGCAGACAACAACAGCTAGATTGGCTCTCCTCTGAGCCGCGAACTTGACGTAGCAAATACGTTCACTTAGAGCCACTTGTTCTACGATGCTGTTTATCAATGACTTCTTTACAGCAACGCCCACTCCTCCTTGTCTCGACTTTACACCAGACAACCACGAGTCAGACAGGTAGAGCTTGTGGTCTCCGAGATCAATTTCTTGCTCCTGCAATCTCGTCTCCTGCACTCCCAGAATATCCAACTTGTATCGCGCCAGATCCATTTTCAAAGCCTCTAGAGATCCGGCTTGGGTCAGTGTTCTGACGTTTAAAGTTGCAATTCTGAGTTGGTTCCTCGGGAGATTCTTAGCACCCCTTACCCGGGACTCGGGGCCATGGTTGATTGTACTCATTGCTTTGGTGTTTGAAGGCTGAGATACGACTAGTTGCGCCACAAACTAGAAGACCAGTGCCTCGTTAGCTCGACCATGTGAGCGTAGAGCCGCAGCACATGACCTACCCCCAGGGGACACCACGTGGAGGTGAGGTTGGATTTTGTCCCCCACTACTACTACTACTACTACTACTACTACTACTACTACTACTTCTACTACTACTACTACTACAACTACTACTACTACTACTACTACTACTACTACTACTACTACTATTACTACTACTTTTACTACTACTACTACTACTACTACTACTACTACTACTACTACTATTAATACTACTACTACTACTACTACTACTACTACTACTACTACTACTACTACTACTACTACTACTACTACTACTACTACTACTACTACTACTACTACTACTACTACTACTACTACTACTACTACTACTATTACCACTACTACTACTATTATTACTACTACTACTACTACTACTACTACTACTACTACTACTACTACTACTACTACTACTACTACTACTACTACTACTACTACTACTACTACTACTACTACTACTACTATTACTACTACTACTACTACTACTACTACTACTAATACTACTGTTTCAACACTTTAATTCAAAATATGAAATAAAGGCACGGTTGGCAACAAATACAAACAAAACAAGAAGAGTTATTTGTTTGGTTATTCTGTGAAGTGCTGTACGACGAAATTGTTGAAGGCATTCTTTGACCCGGTTGCTGCTTTCTCCTGCAATCTGGTGAACGATACTTTGTTTCGTACACAGTCACCTTCGATTTGACTCATCCACATTTTCCGTTGCCCCCAGGAGCGCGTCTAGCATGGACGTATTGATCGGGCGGGTCCAAATCGAAGGCAATGCGGGCTAATCTTCCTGGTTCCATTCTCTGGATGTGTCCGTACCATTTTATCCGTTTGAGCATGATCATCGTGGATAGTTGGGGCATTCGTGATTTTGACATAATTTCTTTGTTCGTTGCTTTCTCCAGATATGACACACGTAGAATTCTCCGAAGACAACCACAGTGGAAACTCTCAAGTTTTCTCTCCTTTAATTTCGAAAGAGTCCAAGTCTCTGAGCTGTACAGCACGGCTGATAAAACGAGTGCTTTGTACAAATTGCACTTGAGGTGCACGCTGAGCTGCTTGCTCTTTCAGAGATTTTGGAAGTTAGCAAACCGTTGTCTACCTTCTGCAAGTTTGCAATTGACTTCCTGCAGGTCTCCATGCTTGAGGCTGACATATGATCCGAGATACTTGAACGCTTCTATGTTTTCAAACTCGTTTCCGAGAACATCTTGTACTTTGCAGGAAAACACGCGTGTGGCAACTGCTTTAGGTTTGCCACAGTATCTCGATTGGTGAACTTTTCGGCCATTGACTGTTTTGAACTTTCTTTCACACTTGTCACAGGTAAGGCTCGCCTCTAGTTGCTCGAACTTTGACGTGTCGACGACATTCTTTGACAAACCGGCTTTGCAGAATCTTGTTTGGTGCACTTTGCGTCCGGTAACTGTACTGAATTGCCGCTGACAATTCTGACATCTTAAAGACTCTTGGTCAGCCACCACTGACCGACTCTCATTTTCTAGCGACTCTGAATCTGCTACCGCAGATTGTTGTTGTGAAGCTACCAACGCTGGCTTAGCCACCGCTAAGCTTTTCAATCTTAGCTTCCGGCCATCTTGTGTTTCGAACCAGCCCGCTTTCTTTTTCGTTCCCAGCAGCACCTCTGTGCTGATGGTTAGTCGTGACTGGCTAGATGTCTCTGCCAGGAGTCCTAGTTTGCCTTTATGTGTCCACTGAGTATCTCCACGTTCTGTTGGATACTAGGCACTGCAATAACATTTGGGCTGTCGCATTTTACGCCCATATTCTTTGTTTTGGCCACATTAATCTTCAGACCAGCGGCTTCCGCAAGGGCCTCGATTCGATGTAGGTTTTCTTGCACCTCACTGTCTGAGACCCCCACGAGAGCAACATCATCAGCAAAATCTAAGTCAGCCACCAATCTCCCAATGTCTAATCCTCCATGCACCGAGTTAGCCAAAATGTAGTTGATGACAAGGCCGAATAGGATTGGGGACCACACATCACCCTGCCTAACGCCCGTTCTGACATCAAATAAGCGTCCTTTCTCACCTTCGGCTTTGACTCGACATTTGAATCCATCATAGCTGTTTCTTATGATGTTTATCACTTTTTGTGAAGACCATAGTGTTTCATTATCTGGTACATCTGCTCACGATCGACAGAATCGAATGCCGCTCGAAAGTCTATGAAACAAAAGCTAATATCCAATTGAAACGCCATTGATTTCTCTATTATTTGACGCAGGGCAAAGAGTTGATCGGCGCATCCTCTGCTTTTTCTGAAGCCGCACTGCTCTTCCCTTAAGACGCGATCCACTGAATCTTTGCAGCGATTGAGAATAACGGAAGCGAACACTTTGCCTGGTACTGACAACAGAGAGATCCCTCGGTGGTTCGAACACTCTGACCTCTTTCCTTTACTCTTGTATAATGGGACAATTTCTGCTACCTTCCAGTCATCGGGCAGAACTTCCGTCAACCAACACTTATCTATGATGTCCCAGAGCCACTCGACAATACCCTTGTGTGCTTTCAACATCTCACAGGAAATGTTATCGGGTCCACTTGCCTTGCCATTCTTCAACCTGCGGACAGCTTCAAGCACTTCTTCAAATCGAATTGAGCTCAGGTCAATCGACAAGCTTTCAGCTGCTTCTTCGGGATCCAATCTCGTACTGCAACTGGATGTTGAGGGATTCAGGAGTTGACTAAAATGTTCCGTCCAGCGTTCAAGGCGTTCCTCTTTCGTCCGTAAGTTGACGCCAGTGCTTGAAACTAATTTGGTCAACTGGGGACTCCAGTTTCGGCAAATCTGCTGTGATGCCCCAAAAACCTCCTTCAAGTTGCCTCTGTCCGCAAAGCTCTGCACTTCTTGGCCTTTGCGTTCAAGCCATGCCCGTTTGTCTGCACGTAGAGCTTTTCTGACTTCCTTACAGCAGTTTGTGAACTCTAACAACGCCACCGCGCTGCTGTGTTTCTTCAACTGTAGATCAGCTCGTTTCCGGATAAGTTCCAGAGAATCTGGAGAAATCCAAGGTTTGTTCACTCGCTTGTCCGGAAGGAGGCATTTCACTGCTGCTTGGTTCAGGGCTTTTCGAAAATTGTCCCAAGACTTCTCTGTATTCTCGAAATCGCCGCTCTTATCAAGATGTAACTTGACCTCCTGCGTGAATAAGTCACGCGTTGTTTCATCTTGCAGCTTTGCAGAACTGATTCTGGGCGTGAAGCATGACTTTTTAGACAAAAGTTTCATAGATACTTACGCAATGACCAGTTCGTGATCGGTAATTGTGGTTTTCCCTCTTCTGGACCTCACATTCGTCAGACATCCTCTGTATCTCTCTGCAAACAGAATGTGATCCAGCATCTTTTTTCGACAACTCGGATCGGGAGGGTTGAAGGTGTACCGATGCACTTGTCGATGCTGGAACCATGTACCACCTACGAGCAATTTGTGTGAAGTGCAAAATGATAACAACTTTTCAGAGTTTTCATTTTCTTCACCCATTCCAAACGGGCCTCTGCAGCTCATGGTGTCATTCAACTGGTGTCCAGGCTCTGCATTGAGGTCACCGATGACACAAATACGCTCCCTATGTTTGAAACTGGAAACTAGGTCTGAAAGTTGACTCCAAAACAAATCCTTCTCTTGGAGACTAGCTTCATTCGTAGGTGCGTAGCAGACAACAACAGCTAGATTGGCTCTCCTCTGAGCCGCGAACTTGACGTAGCAAATACGTTCACTTAGAGCCACTTGTTCTACGATGCTGTTTATCAATGACTTCTTTACAGCAACGCCCACTCCTCCTTGTCTCGACTTTACACCAGACAACCACGAGTCAGACAGGTAGAGCTTGTGGTCTCCGAGATCAATTTCTTGCTCCTGCAATCTCGTCTCCTGCACTCCCAGAATATCCAACTTGTATCGCGCCAGATCCATTTTCAAAGCCTCTAGAGATCCGGCTTGGGTCAGTGTTCTGACGTTTAAAGTTGCAATTCTGAGTTGGTTCCTCGGGAGATTCTTAGCACCCCTTACCCGGGACTCGGGGCCATGGTTGATTGTACTCATTGCTTTGGTGTTTGAAGGCTGAGATACGACTAGTTGCGCCACAAACTAGAAGACCAGTGCCTCGTTAGCTCGACCATGTGAGCGTAGAGCCGCAGCACATGACCTACCCCCAGGGGACACCACGTGGAGGTGAGGTTGGATTTTGTCCCCCACTACTATTACTACTACTACTACTACTACTACTACTACTACTACTACTACTACTACTACTACTACTACTACTACTACTACTACTACTACTACTACTACTACTACTACTACTACTACTACTACTACTACTACTACTACTACTACTACTACTACTACTACTACTACTACTACTACTACTACTACTACTACTACTACTACTACTACTACTACTACTACTACTACTACTACTACTTAGAGGTTTTACGCTGCTGCTAGAGTAATTTCAGTAGTCGGATATCCTCGGCGTAAAATTTAAAGGGGGACCCTCAAACTAGAAAAAAAACGGAGATTAATAAGTGAACACACCTGGAAGCTCGTATGACTTTCTTGGTCTCGATCGATCAGAAAAATCTTCCTGAACACAAAGTGTTACGGAAATACCTTCTAATGCAGCAGAACACTAAGTAGTCGGGCATTTTGTTTTTTCAAAAATTCATACCTTGAAATAATTTTTTTGAAGAGTGGAATCTTTGTGAATGTAGGATGAGGGAAAACCAATTTTTGTCAGTGTGTTGAACTCTTGGTCAATTTTAGCATCTGTTTCCGCGTTTTTAGATCGATTGTGATTGGGAATTGGCTTTTCCAAGTTTTCACCGACTAGCAGTAGGCTCCTCTCTCTTTGGGTCATATAGTAGTACTACCTTCTGTGCAACGTTTTTTTGAATATCTCAGGTTTGTTTTGCCTTTGAATGGGGGACTGTTTGACGACAATGGGCCGGAACCTTCCGGGAGGGAAATGGTCGATAAAAGCCACGACTTTATCGCAACGTATTCCGATGTGCCATTAAGGTTCACGGTCAGCTCAGCTAGTAAACGCAAGAGGTCTGCGCCAGTCACTCCAAAGCCATGTGAGAAGAAGAAAAGGAGTGAAAATGTAGATGAGGACCAGGACTCACAGCTAAACTCTCAAACGAGTTCTCACAGAGCGCCATTTGGGACTCTTCTGTACAGTATGTAATAATAATAGTGAGGTCAGACCTCGTCGCTATATATATATATATATATATATATATATATATATATCTATATATATATATATATATATATATATATATATATATATATATACGGTATCCATTCTGACTTTATTTTCAGCTGACCTGATCTCAGAAGCATCCGATTTAGATGAATTGGAACAGCTAGACAGTCCGAGAGTTCACCGAGTAAAGCACAAGTCGAGGTGCTACGTCTGGGGACGGAGGAAACTTGCGGATATGGCCCAGCAATACTACAAAAATCACAAGGCCATCACAAGGAGCGTACGCCTTTATCTTCTTGACTGTAGACGGCACTTTAACAGGAGCGGATCGTGCAAAGATCCAGTCTATGACTGCACTCTCTGCCTCCGACGTTTCGTCAACCCGAGCGACCATAGGACAAAAGGGGACAGGAAGAACCGCCAAGTTAGTGTTGGCCTCCGTGATCATTTCGACAACGATATCACTCGGATTAATAATCCCAAGGACCCTCATGCGATGCTTGAGTTCATAAGAGACGAATTATCGCAGCTACGAGAACCCATGGTGAACGGTGGGATTTTATTGGAGTATTTTGTTAGAGATCAAGTAAAAAAGGCCTGCCGTAAGAATAATAGCACGGACGCAGTTCATAAGAGGGTCACTAAAACCTTCCAACATCATCTCAATAGGCTGTGGGTTACAACAGGACAGTTCAGGAGGCACAAAGACATGTCCAAGCTCATCGAAGAAGTGAAAAAGAACGGTAACTACAAGGCTAGCTCCATTGTCCTCTTCATTGTTGTGCTCAAGAAGTATTTTCGTTACATCAGAAGGAATCAGAAGCAGATCAAACTTTCCTACTATGTTTGGATGGTCGGTATGTCTACTATGTTTGGTTTTTGTCGGAGATATCAGGCGACTACCGCCACCAGATGAAAAAAGATCAGGTTCTTCTACAGAAGAAGAAAAAAAGCGAAACTCCATCTCCTGAAGAGTGCTCAACTATGTTACAGTGTGTCACGGACAACATGGATAGCCCAACCGCTATCAATTACTTTTATAACTTTTTGAAAGGACTTGTCTTTTTTTACTTTCATGAACTATCAGGAACCCGGCCTGGGCCAATCCTGAACCTTACTTTCGACCAGTACGCCCCGTTGCGAAGAGGTGAGATCGTCTACTCAACTGAGCACAAGACCGGTGCACAGTACGCAGTCAAGTTCAAGCTAACTGTCAAACAAATCCCATGGTTCGATCGAATGTACGAAGCTTTCAGAAAGGAAACAGGCACGGAGCCTGCTTATCTGTTCCCAACTACATTGAATCAAAAAGAGAAGTCCATTGCTCGATTTGTCAAAGACTCGCTATACCGAGGGCCTTGCTCAAAAAGCAATTTTTTCCGAGGTCAATGCGCAGAGTACTGTCTACATATATGTTCGGTCAGAAAGAGAGTAACCCCACTTATACCAAGCCCATCTTATTCAAACGGCACACCAAGACCGGACCGAAACACGACACTATGTAATGGATCTTTTCAATTCGGGCAGTGTGATGCATGAGTACGGTAAACTCT